>NC_073696.1:145476765-145478767 GCF_029784165.1 Wyeomyia smithii | reverse complement strand
TTTTTGCTCAATTTGTTGTCAGAAAAGCATATGTATTTCTCACATGGCGATTCGACAACTTCCCGAATTAGTTACATGGGCCTCCCCCAGGGCTCATGTTTAAGCCCTCTCTTATATAATTTATACGTCAATGACATCGATGAATGTCTTGCAAATTCATGCACGCTAAGGCAACTTGCAGACGATAGCGTTGTATCCATTACTGGTGGCAAGGCTAGCGACCTGCAAGGACCATTGCAAGATACCTTAGACAATTTGTCTGAATGGGCTCTTAAGCTGGGTATCGAATTCTCTCCGGAGAAAACTGAGCTGGTCGTTTTTTCTAGGAAGCATAGCCCAGCTCAGCTGCAGCTCCTACTAACGGGTAAAACGATCTCTCAGGTTTTAGTCGCTAAATATCTCGGGGTCTGGTTCGACTCCAAATGCACCTGGGCTTGTCATATTAGGTATCTGACACAAAAATGCCAACAGAGGATTAATTTTCTTCGTACGATTACCGGAACTTGGTGGGGTGCTCACCCAGGAGACCTTCTAAGGTTATACCAAACAACGATATTGTCAGTTCTTGAGTACGGCTGTTTCTGCTTTCGCTCCGCCGCGAACACGCACATTATAAAATTAGAGAGAATACAATATCGTTGTTTGCGTATTGCCTTGGGTTGCATGCAGTCGACCCATACGATGAGTCTTGAAGTGCTAGCGGGTATTCTTCCGTTGAAACATCGTTTTTGGAATCTCTCTTACCGGTTGCTAATTCGATGCACAGTTATGAACCCATTAGTAATTGAAAATTTCGAGAGGTTGGTCGACCTTCAATCTCAATCCAGATTTATGACTTTATATTTTGACTATATGGCTCAAGATATTAATCCTTCTTCATACGATTCCTCCAATGTCGCACTTTTAGCTACTTCTAATAATGCTATATTCTTCGACACCACCATGAAACAAGACATTTCTGGTATCCCGGATCAATTGCGACCCCAAGAGATCCCTAAGATTTTTTCCAATAAGTTTAAACATGTTAGTTATGATAAAAGCTTTTACACTGACGGATCTAATCTAGATGAGTCCACTGGCTTCGGTGTTTTCCACGAAAATTTTACCGCCTCCTACAAACTCGATGCTCCTGCTTCCGTGTACGTCGCAGAACTTGCTGCTATTCAGTACTCTCTTGGAATCGTCGAAACCCTACCCATAGACCACTACTTCATCTTCACAGATAGTCTCAGTGCCATTGAGGCTCTGCGATCAATGAAGCCTGTGAAGCACACCCCGTATTTCCTGGGGAAAATACGGCGGTTTTTAAGTGCTTTAACAGATAAAAATTACCGGGTTACCTTAGCGTGGGTCCCTTCTCATTGCTCGATTCCGGGTAACGAAAAGGCTGACTCTTTAGCTAAGGTGGGTGCTATTGACGGCGATATTTATGAAAGACCAATTGCTTTTGATGAATTTTATAGCATTTTGCGTCAGAGAACACTCAACAGTTGGCAATCATCATGGAACTCAGATGAACTGGGACGGTGGCTACATTCCATTTTTCCTAAGGTATCGACGAAAGCATGGTTCAAGGGGTTGGATGTAGGTCGGGACTTCATTCGCGTGATGTCCAGACTTATGTCCAATCACTATACGTTAAACACGCATCTCTTTCGTATAGGGCTTGTAGACAGTAATCACTGCGTTTGTGGCGATGGCTACCATGACATCGAGCATGTTGTTTGGTCGTGTACCGAATACTGTGGTGTTAGGTCTGAGCTTATAGATTCCCTTCGGGCCCGAAGAAAACAACCGAACGTACCCGTTAGAGACATTCTGGGAAGCGGTGATCTCCAGTACATGACACAGCTATACGTGTTCATAAAACACGCTGGTATTAAAATATGAAACTCTTCTATCTATTTGTTAGATTACCATTCCCGCTACACGCTGAAAGAAGATGATACACTAAGCTGGAGACACCCAAAGGAAGACTCGGCATCTTCATGTTCACGCAGAC
>NC_073696.1:145469265-145474265 GCF_029784165.1 Wyeomyia smithii | reverse complement strand
AAACGTTCACTACGCGGAAAACCCAACTATATCGGTAGCTTGTCGCCAACTTGTTGTGAGTATAGACGACACGGATCGAATCGAAAAAAGGGTATGTGTGGTGGATTTGCGTAGGCAATTCACCTAGAAGTGTGTCACTGCTCGTCTTAACGTTGAGAAAACAGAAGGTAGGAAAATCTTTTTCCTATTTTTTCGTATCTGGGGTAAACAACGGGTGACCGTTGTTACTTGTCTTCGGACTTACTTCCAACGTTCTGTGGTCTGTGTGAGTGTGCGTGAGGAGTAGGACAGTTGGGCGGCTATGGCCGCCACCAGTAGCGGCGATCCTGGAGGATCAGCCAAAGGTAGAAGGCTACCGGTGTTTATGGACCCGACGAACGTATTTGGTCAACTGACATATCTGCAGTTAATTGGAAAAGATGATACCCCTTTGCCAAAAAATCAGTTTGTAATCGGTAAATCCGTAGAACAGTTTCTTGGAGGATCAATCGAAGGCGCAACATCGGAAGCCCAAGGAACCCGTTACACATTGAAAGTTCGCAATCCTACTCAGGTAGAGAAACTGTTGTCGATGACCATGTTGCTCGGTGGTACCGAAATCGTCATCCAACCTCATCCAAGCCTGAATATTAGTCGATGTGTAATCTCGTGCTTTGACCTCATCCCCTTGGGAGAGGAAGAAATCCTGTGTGGTCTACAGAGTCAAGGTGTTATAAAGGTACAACGAATTACACGTAACGAAAATGGGGAACGGGTAAATACATCTGCTCTTATTCTGACGTATAATAAATGTTCGTATCCATCCCACGTCAAAATCGGTCTTCTACGTATCGCCACGCAACCATACTACCCGAATCCTCTGCTGTGTTACAACTGTTTCTGCTTCGGTCATCCTCGTATGCGCTGCCCCGGCCCACAGCGTTGCCGCCGCTGCTCTGCGGAGTACCATGGCGAAGAATGTGGGAAAACAGCTCACTGTCACAACTGCAACGATACACACTCTCCCTCCAGTCGCGAATGCCCCCTATATCAAAAAGAGAAGGCAGTTATCAAACTCAAGGTAGACCACAATCTATCATGCCCGAAGCACGGAAAAGAATTGAGAATGACGTAGGTAGTTATGCCGCTGCAATAAACCAACAAAATAAAGATCGGTTGACGCTGGATAAACTCGAAAAGCAGATGAAGGAGAAAGACATACAGATTGCCCAATTATTAGAATCGACGAAGAAAAAAGACGAGCAAATTGAAAAGATGATGACTTACATTAAAAATATAAGAACACAACATACAACTGCATTTACAGAAAACCATCAACCGAAAACACAGCTAGAAAAACCACAAACGAATATCCAACCACCAAGAAACTTGCGAGCGACACAAATAACAGCAACTAACATACAGCTTAGAAACCGATCCCCGTCATCGCTAAGACCGAAGCGTGGTGAAGCCAGCAAAAAATCAAAACGTAATACGAACAGCGAAAACGTACATATAGATATTTCTCCCGACCGACAAAGCCCGCCTTTAAAGAAAACGAACACAGCAGAAGAAACAGAAAGCGCTGATGAAGTGGAACTAAGTGACGAATGTGAGATCGACGAAACGCCCCCTAGCCAGCACATTCGACGATCTTCTCTCCTCTGACCGTTCAACGATCACCATCACCAACTTCACCAGCGAAACGAATAACCGAAATACTCGACTTGGAGGGTGGGAAAATGTAGTACCTCCTCAACTCTCAGAAATAGGAGCGCACCAGGCTGGAGGATCTGTCCGGGACGTCTCACCCCAACCCGTTGATAGAGAATCCCCCTGTGCGGTCGGCATTGGAACGAACAGCCTAACTACAGAACTTCCTCGCAACATATCGCACACAAACACGCCACTCAACAACAACACACACAGTACGGAAAATGCCAACACTACAGTCGTCGTCATACTACACACAACATATCGCACAGCAAACGAGCGACAATCGACGAGGGGAGGGAGAGCATGGAGTAACCTCCCCCCTTCCAACTATGGAAGTGGATATCCGGGGAAAAGAGAGTGGGACCAGTCACGAATGTCTTGCACCCTCTAGCTTTTCCTGGAATCCGGTCGACAGCCGAAGAGAAACGCAAACGATACCACGTAGAACATCTATCTGCTCGTCATCAACCCTATCGCCTCCTCCAAAATCAAATCGTGGTAAAACTTTCGCCCTTCAATGGAACATACGAGGCCTGCGTCACAACGTGAACGAACTTAAACAGCTCATTGCCGAATACGAACCAAGTGTAGTGGCTCTACAGGAAACGAAGGCTGACAACCGAATCATTGCTGCGGACTTCGTTGGTAAAGGCTACACGCTGCTACTGAAAACAGGCTGTCGCAACCGCTGGCAACATGGAGCTGGTCTTGCGATTCGAGATGGAGTACCTTTCGAGAGGCTCGCAACTGACTGTGAATTACAAATCATCGCTGTACGTGTCTTTTTACCAGTACCTGTCACTGTAGTACCTGTTTACATCCCCCCGAGCCAGCAAGACTGCAGCACTGCGATAAACAGTCTGCTCGAACAGTTAACCGATACCATTTTGTTACTAGGTTACTTCAACGCACACCATCTCGCGTGGGGTTCAAACACATCTAATGCACTTGGTCGATGGTTAGCCGAAGAAACGCTATCTAGAAGCCTCATCGTGCTGAATAATGGCACACACACGTATTGATCCAGTCACTGGATTCACGTCTGCGATTGATCTAACCATCTGCTCCGAATCAATAGCCTCGAAATTCGATTGGCGTGTACTTCCGGATACGCACAATAGTGACCATTTTCCGATTACAGTTTCAACAACCAATTGGTCGCAATCATACACAAAACGGCGTAAATGGCAATACGACAATGCTAACTGGCAGTTGTATGAACATTTGACTGCCAACTCCATACGCCCCGGTGAGGAAATCGATGTAGAGTCGTTTACCCAGAGAATAATTGCAGCGGCTACAGCGTGTATTCCACGTACAAGCGGAAAGAGCGGGCCAAAATCCGTGCCTTAGTGGTGCCCTGAAATAGAGACAGTGATTAAACGGAGAAGAAAAACACTACGTGCGCTACGGCGATTAGAAAACTCCGATCCAAGAAAAGCGGAAGCACTAAAAGAATTCCAGGAGGCACGAGCAATAGCGAGAAAAGCGATTCTACAAGCTAAACAAACGTCATGGGAGGGACTCATCGAAAAGATTGCACCAAATAGTACTTCTTCTGAACTGTGGCAAAAAACAAATGCACTGCGTGGCAAACGCTATAACCGAAAAATGGTGATGGAATTAGGAACTGGCTTCACCGACGATCCAACAACGATAGCGGGAGAATTAGCGCAGCACTACGAGGAGATGTCTGCTACCTCATCGTATTCCCTTTCCTTTCGAAAAATAAAAGAGAAGGCGGAGAAAAGCCACATCGAAACATCTAATGACACGGAGGACTTGTATAACAGCGACTTCTCACTAACCGAACTTTGTGGGCACTCAACAAAGGGCGTAGTATGTCGACCGGCCATGACAACATCGGGTATCCCATGATTCAGCGACTCCCGTTCTCCGTTAAATCAGCTTTGCTGAAGCTCCTAAACAGAGTATGGCGAAATAGTGAGTTTCCTATTAGCTGGCGGACTGGCACTATCGTACCCATCCCAAAACCGAACACGCATGACTCGGGTCCCGCAGCTTTCCGACCTATTACGCTGACAAGCGGCTTGGCAAAAATATTTGAACGATGGTGAATCGTCGTTTAACCACCGAACTCGAACAAAAAAATCGCCTCGATAGGCGACAACACGCATTCCGTGCCGGATGCGGCACAGATACATACTTTGCAGAGCTGGAGAGATCACTGCCAAACAACGATGAACACTGTCTGATGGCATCTCTAGACCTATCCAAAGCCTATGACACCACATGGCGATACGGCATCCTGCGTACGCTGAAAAAATGGCGGATCCGAGGACGAATGCTGAATATGATGCGAAGCTTTTTATCTAAAAGGTCATTCCAAGTAACCGTAGAAGGACAGCTGTCCCGTGTACATAACCTAGAAAATGGAGTTCCCCAGGGCTCGGTGTTATCTGTTACGCTGTTTCTCGTTGCTATGCAACCCGTCTTCCGAGTAATACCTTCTAGGGTCACTGTTCTCTTGTACGCAGACGATATCCTGCTCGTGGTGAAAGCGCATAAAGACCGGCCATTATACAGGAAGTTGCAAGCAGCTGTGAAAGCCGTCGATAAATGGGCGAAAAGTGTCGGCTTCACAATCTCTGCAGCCAAATCCAGCACCTTCTACGGAAGTCCAAATGTGCGAAGAGAACCCGTCAGCGATATCACCATTGAGCGAGTACCTATACCAAAAACAAACGTGCTGAAAATTCTTGGCGTTATGTTAGATCGAAGCTTCAGATTCAGTACACACTGTAGGCTTACTAAAAGATGTGCGATCTAAGGCTTAGAATCCTGAAAATTCTCGGAGCAAAACTTAACCGTGGACACCGTATCTCGCTGCTGAAAATTGGATCAGCTATCGTCACATCCAGGCTTCTCTATGGTGTGGGCCTAATAACAAGAGGTAACCAAGCTGCAATACAGACACTAGCGCCAGTATACAATCGCATGATAAGACTCGCGTCGGGGGCATTCGTTACCAGTCCTATTCATTCAATTTTGGCAGAAGCAGGTACTTTACCATTCAACCTGCTTGTGTTGCAAAGCACAGTTCGAACCGCAATACGCATCCTAGAGAAGGACTCCAGAAATACAGATCTACCATTAGTTGAGCGAGCTAGAGAACAACTGCTAGATACGACCGGGGAAACAATCCCAACGATATGTCTGCGAGAGAGATTAAATACCCGTGCATGGAATACCCCTCCCCCATCTGTTGTGTGGGACATCAAGCGAAGAGTAAGAGCTGGAGCCTCTTCCAGTACAGTACGTCCCCTAGTACAAGAGCTGCTGTC
>NC_073696.1:145418895-145458765 GCF_029784165.1 Wyeomyia smithii | reverse complement strand
CACTGCTCCTTGAGGGCATCCACGACTTCGCATGCCTCGGTGACTTCGTCCAGGTATTTAAGTTGTAGGGTTACCTGCGACGTGAGTGCCCGAACCTGCACTTTATCTCCAAGCGCCTCTTGGGCCAATGCCCGATAGGCTGGGCCCTTGTTTCTGGCTTCCTTGCGGAGCTCGACGATCATTTCTCCCTTGCGGGATCGGCGGATGCTACGCACATCTGCCCCCAGATCTTTGAGCTTCGCATCGCCTCTCATTGCCTTAAGGACTTCCGAGTACTTTGACTCTTCTGTCTTAAGGATGAGTGCGTCGCCCTTATTTTTAACTTTCTTCGTCGCAGGATTTGTAACCGGGTGCGGTTTTTTGGCCACCACTTTTTGGTTCCTACTCCTTTCCGGAACCGTTACCCACGGGTTACCGGGAGCCTTCTGCTCCTTGGCTGCCACCGTGGGCGTTGCTTGCGCCACTCCTACACCGGTCTGAGAGCTGTTTGCGATTAAACGCTTCTTGGTGCCCCCGGGGGCCGTCTCTCCCGGCGACTGTCGCGTTCGTTTGGCAGCTGGTCCTGCCGCGCAAACCGCCGCAAACGTGCTGGCGTCCGTTTGGACCGACTTCGTCGTCAGCTCGGTCACCTTCGTCTCCTCTTTCTCCGCAGCCGCAGCTTTCATTTCGAGCTCGGCATGCTCCTTCTTCGCAGCATCGACGGAGGACCGAAGCATGTAGAGGGCCTGCTTCAAGTACTTCGTTGTATTGCTGCGACTTTTCGCAAACTCGAATATAGCATCGAGCTGCTCAGACAGGGCCAGTACCCTCGGTAGCGTGTCCCGTTGTCTTCCGACCGCCTTTAATAGCTGTGGACCAGCCTCCGCGATGTCTTGCGTAGATCCGGTAGGCGTACTGCCTTTACCGTCTTCGCAGGCGACCTTCACTGCATCCGTCTCCACTTTTCTAGGCGGAGACCGCTGGATGCCACCTCGCGCAAATGGGTTTTCCAACCCATCTGCCCCCATCTCCAGAGTTTTGTTTTTCTGCATTTTTGTTTATTGGGTCCCCCTACCAGCCGCTATCCTTATCCATAATGGAGTAGTCGCCTAAATGGTCCCAAGGTAGTCTATGCCGGAGCAGTGAGGCCATGGCTAGGGGCGGCGGCCATAGCGCCTTATGGGAAACTATGACACCCCCGACCGGCGCAAGTCAGGAAAAGACATCTGATCCTACTCCTGCCGGGTTTCCACCAGGCAATGGACTCGGAACGTACTGGAAGGCCTGCCAGGTTTTACGGGACGGAGACCCCTGCACCGGTTGTACTCTCGCCGTTTCAAGCCGTTATCACACGACATTACTAAGGGAGCTCGGCGCAGGTGCCAGCCCAAAATCATGGTACGAAAACGAAATCCGACTCTTATCCTATAGTGATGCGACCAGTTGCCGTAATTGGGAACATTACTGGCATCAGTCCCAATGGGCGGTATAGTGCATTTGGGTGGTGGGAGCTGCACTACTCGCTCCGTCGGAGCTGCTTCCGGCCAGTGTGGCTTTTGCGAGAATTCAGCGGCCCAGTGCCTGCATCTCGCCACGACCTAGGCTAGCTCCCGCTGATGGTCCGGGACTGCTTGCTAGCAGTGAGCACTTCCGTGGCCTTCGGTAATCGCCAATTACCGACCCGTGGTGGCATACAGCTCTGCCATATATATATATATATATATATATATATATATATATATATATATATATATATATATATATATATATATATATATATATATATATATATATATATATATATAAATATATATATATATATATATATATATATATATATATATATATATATATATATATATATATATATATATATATATATTTATATATATATATAAATATATATATATATATATATATATATATATATATATATATATATATATATATATATATATATATATATATATATATATATATATATATATATATATATATATATATATATATATATATATATATATATATATATATATATATATATATATATATATATATTAGGGTGGGGAAAAATGATCGATTTTCCAGAATCAAGTTTTTGGGTTCCTTTTGGGTCCCCAAACAACCTTTAACTTACCGGAAGTCGATTGGTTTTGTCTCCGCTTGGCGCATTGCATTTCAAATTTGTATGAAAATTTATATGGGAAACCCTACTTTTTTGCATTTACCTTTCTAGAGAGCTCAATAATGATCCAAAAATGGACTACATTATTCAAAAGTATAGTATTTTAGATGGCTAACAACTCTGCAGAAGGCCCTGAAGAGCTAGGATATCCCTAAGAAGAGCTATAGCTGTTCAAAGTTGAGTAGGTCGATTTAAATGCAGAAAATGTTTCTTGTTTTCTGCCAACATTACCAATATACCGGCGCCATTAGGATTCCCATCAGAAATAACCCGTCGTAACGAGTTTATACACTTTGCTAAATCAAACAAACAAATTCAGGTCAATATTCTAGGCGTAGGTAGAATCTACAACGTGTTTCAGAGGTTACTTCTGATGGAAATCTGACTGACGCCGGTACACTGGCAGTGTTGGCAGAAAACATGATTTGCAACATAAATTTCCACATTCTCATCTTTGAACAGCTTCAGTGTTTTTTTGGGACACCCTAGCTCTTTGATATCTTCAGCCAAGTTGTTAGGCATCAAAAAACCTACCATTTGAAGTCATGAAACCTATGGTTTGAGCCGCTTTGTCCTGAACACTAAACAGTCGGCTGCGAAGACTGTGTATAACATACAGAAGGTCAAGTTCCGAAGCGGAATATAGCACCAAGGCTTAGCTTTTCGCTTTGATTGATAATTTCCAAGGACAGTCACTGAATATTTGTGGCATAAACCTCGAGTATTCATACTTTTCACTTGGACAGCTCTATGTCGCATGTTCACATGACCCTGACCCCGACACTGTGGAATATATAGAATTTAGTGGCTAGGACCGCGTTGACCACTTTCACATGTTTCGAATATCCCGAAGTAGAGTTTAAGTTTAAGAAACATTTAGAATAATAAAGCTTTTTATAAATATCCTTTTGGGGCCCCAAACAACCCTAAACTTACCGGAAGTCGATTGGTTTTGTCTCCGCTTGGCGCATTGCATTTCAAATTTGTATGGAAATTTATATGGTAAACCCTACTTTTTTGCATTTACCTTTCTAGAGAGCTCAATAATGATCTAAAAATGGACTACATTATTTAAAGGTATAGTATTTTAAATGGCTAACAACTTTGCAGAAGGCCCTGAAGAGCTAGGATGTCCCTAAGAAGAGCTATAGCTGTTCAAAGTTGAGTATGTCGATTTAAATGCAGAAAATCTTGTTTTCTGCCAACATCACCAATATACCGGCGCAAGTAGGATTCCCATCAGAAATAACCCGTCGTAACGAGTTTATACACTTAGCTAAATCAAACAAACAAATTCAGGTCAATATTCTAGGCGTAGGGAGAATCTACAACGTGTTTCAGAGGTTACTTCTGATGGAAATCTGACTGACGCCGGTACACTGGCAGTATTGGCAGAAAACATGATTTGCAACATAAATTTCGACATTCTCATCTTTGAACAGCTTCAGTGTTTTTTTGGGACACCCTAGCTCTTTGATATCTTCAGCCAAGTTGTTAGGCATCAAAAAACCTACCATTTGAAGTCATGAAACCTATGGTTTGAGCCGCTTTGTCCTGAACACTAAACAGTCGGCTGCGAAGACTGTGTATAACATACAGAAGGTCAAGTTCCGAAGCGGAATATAGCACCAAGGCTTAGCTTTTCGCTTTGATTGATAATTTCCAAGGACAGTCACTGAATATTTGTGGCATAAACCTCGAGTATTCATACTTTTCACTTGGACAGCTCTATGTCGCATGTTCACATGACCCTGACCCCGACACTGTGGAATATATAGAATTTAGTGGCTAGGACCGTGTTGACCACTTTCACTTGTTTCGAATATCCCGAAGTTGAGTTTAAGTTTAAGAAATATTTAGAATAATAAAGCTTTTTATAAATTGCGTTCCAAGCAGAAGGGTATAACTATATTTGCATCAAGAGCCAGTTTGCGAGAACCGCAAACAGGAGGTTGTATCGAGGTTCTCCGTTCGGACTGAAACTTTCATGGTTCATCTATCTATATAATTGTATAATGTTTTGCATAATATCAGATTTATAACAAAGTTTACACAAAGTTATAAAATAACAATTTCCATGAAAATTGGCATGTCTATTCTACTCTATAAGGGGGACCAAATGAGGGTTATTGGAAGTTGCTATCGAGAACACAGATCGAGATATTCGCATTTTTCTAAAAAATAAAGGTGATTTTCACAGCAGTTTTTCTCTTGCCAACAGATCTAGGATAAAAATCCAAATAATACGTTTTGTAGTGCAATTCAAAAGCTTTCATTTGATATATTAAAAAATGCGCCGTTACAACGATGCTTGAGAAAATCCAATTTTTCTAAAACATGTTTTTAACCATCATTGCGAGCCCACTGTGCGAGAGGTAAAACTCCGTTTTGTGTCGTTGTTCTTTATGCACTAATGCACTAATGCAATAGTTTCAAGAATTTGAGGTTTTTGAAAAAGGGGTTAGTGGGGTAAACAGGCTCTTCAAAATCTTGTATTTAGAAACTGGTCAAATCGTGCCAACAAAGCCATGCGATACTTTTTGTTGAGCGTTTTTTTAATTTGTCCTTTGAATAATTTAATGACCAAGAGGTCGGCCGCAGTTTAAAACCAAATAAACTTTATATTTCATCATCTTTATTTTAATTCTGAATAATCATCATCTAATCATTCATCGAGCATATTTGTAATTGCACTCAATGCATTTTACAAGAATGCATTTTTCCTGTTGCTCTAGTATTAGCGAAATATCCTCATGAAAATCGATGTTTGAGAATTAATTTGATTTATTATTACCAACCAACATTCATGATGTTCTTGTATGTTCATCAATGCTTCTTTACTAACTTGTATTAGCTCAAGCTTATTTTAACGTAGAAAAGCGGGCGAATTATGATTTTATTTGTTCTGCCAATAAATACATTTTCGGTTTGAATTACCTAATTCCTGCAGAAGGGTGTACTTTTGACCTCATTCCTTTGTGAGCCTCTTCCAGTTAAACTTTTTCCCCGGTTTTCTCCAGCATAGTTCAGAAAAACATAAGGATGATGAAATGCAGAGTTTGTTTGGTTTCAAACTGCATTCGAATTTTTGATAATTTAATTCTTTTAAGAACACATTAAAATAAAAGCTCAGCAAAAAGTATTGCGTGGCTTTGTTGACGTTCATTCATTCTCTTATTGGCTTTAAAAATAACCTCTCATTCCATCGTGTAGCTTCGAAAGTAAGCCGAGAGTAATTATTTTACGATTTGAGCAGTTTCTAAATACAAGACGGACACAAAACGGAGTTTCACCTCTCGCACAGTGGGCTCGCAATGATGGTCAAAAACATGTTATAGAAAAATTGGATTTTCTCAAGCATCGTTGTAACGGCGCATTTTTTAATATATCAAATGAAAGCTCTTGAATTGCACTACAAAACGTATTATTTGGATTTTTATCCTAGATCTGTTGGCAAGAGAAAAACTGCTGTGAAAATCACCTTTATTTTTTAGAAAAATGCGAATATCTCGATATGTGTTCTCGATAGCTACTTCCAATAACCCTGATTTGGTCCTTCTTATAGAGTAGAATAGACATGCCAATTTTCATGAAAATCGTTATGTTATAACTTTGTGTAAACTTTGTTATAAATCTGATATTATGCAAAACATTATGCAATTATATAGATAGATGAACCATGAAAGTTTCAGTCCGAACGGAGAACCTCTTTACAACCTCCTGTTTGCGGTTCTCGCGAACTGGCTCTTAATGCAAATATAGTTATACCCTTCTGCTTGGAACGCAATTTATAAAAAGCTTTATTATTCTAAATATTTCTTAAGCTTAAACTCAACTTCGGGATATTCGAAACATGTGAAAGTGGTCAACGCGGTCCTAGCCACTAAATTCTATATATTCCACAGTGTCGGGGTCAGGGTCATGTGAACATGCGACATAGAGCTGTCCAAGTGAGAAGTATGAATACTCGAGGTTTGTGCCACAAATATTCAGTGACTGTCCTTGGAAATTATCAATCAAAGCAAAAAGCTAAGCCTTGGTGCTATATTCCGCTTCGGAACTTGACCTTCTGTTTGTTATACACAGACTTCGCAGCCGACTGTTTAGTGTTCAGGACAATTGCGGGGCTAGCGCTACAATCCTACTGACACTAATAGCCTCTCCCAAGCCGAGACTCGATCCTACGACGACTGGCTTGTTAGGCTAACATCGTACCTCGAGACCATCTGGGAGAAGCTTTATCAATAGTCATCGCGAATGCGCGACGCACGGGAAATTTCAGACGTTAAAAATTGAACGGCAACTCGGTAGGAGTAATCGGGATACGCGGGATTAAAGGGTATTTTTTCTGTGTGGACTCATCACTGCGACTAGAGCTTAGATCTATTGTGGATTAAAGGGTTATATACCTTTTTAGTTTTCAAAAAACCAAAAAAAAAAATTATTGCATTATCTTCAAATACAACAGCTTGAGATCATTTTCACAGATAGAGCGATTTGCAGCGCGCCTCGCCACGGCTGTATAAGCTAAACTTGAAACCATTCACGCGATTATCTCGGAATAGTGTTTTTCGAAAAATGACTGCCGTGATCGTGATTGCGGAAAATTTCCGTTTTTAAATTTATTTATTTATTTTCGTCAAGCAAATGTAGACTACAGTTATAATAATACAATGTTTTCTTATATTCTATACATTATTTCCAGTAGTTAGTCGTTTTTTGATTTGATTTCTGCCCATAGTGATGTCGATGTTTTCGCAGTGCTGATTATAGTGACGCATCATGCGATTTATTGGGCCATTTTTTGAGTAGTTAGTTCTGTGAGAGTTTTCCGAAAATGTTTTACGATTTCTTAATTGACGACTGGGTGCATAAAAATTTAGTTGCGATAATAATTTAGAAGATTGCACGCGTTGAGAAATAATGTCATTGATAAAATAAAGCATTGAAAGTTCGCGGCGTTCTTTAAGTGCTTGTATGTCTATTTTGTTGTTGTTGATAAACTGTACTTTCAGATAAATACCACTTTGATGCAATAAAAATGGTGCTATGCACTTAAAAATAAATTCAAACTTCCCTCATTTTTTCTCGACCAAAAAGGTATATACACTAAATTCGCTTATAACGCGTTTTTTTTACGCGGGTTTTTTTCACGCGGGTTTTTTTTACGCGGATTCCGGAATACACGCGTTTTTTTATGCGGATTCCGGAATTTACGCGGTTTTTTTACGCGGATTCCGGAATTTACAATCTCCCAGATGGTCTCGAGGTACGATGCTGGCCTAACAAGCCAGTCTTCGTATGTTCGAGTCTCGACTCGGGAGAGACTTAGTGTCAGTAGGATCGTAGCGCTAGCCCCGCAATTGTCCTGTACACTTAACAGTCGGCCGCCAAGTCTGTGTAAATGTAATAAAACAAAAGGTCAAGTTCCGAATCGGAATGTAGCACCAAGGCTTTGCTTTTTTTGCTTTGCTTAGTGGCAGCATTGCGGTGGTAAATTTAACCTTGAACCTATAAAGTAGTAGTATTTGAAAACATGCGGTTTTTCCCTCAATTGCGTGTTTAAGTTACTATACTTTACTTTTCTTTTGTTCAAGACTCGTTTAGAGTCTATGGAAACTAAGTGTGTAACTGACGATATATTCATTGAATTCTGATATATATGGGGTGTCGAACGTCGTCGACAAAGCTTTTCTTCAGCAGAATTTGCCCAAGAATGCAGAAAAAAGCCTTACGAAAAAAAAAAACCATTGCCGAAGACATTTAATACACGTAATATGTTTGCTTTCTCGGGCACGATGCTCTCACAGATCGTTATTTTAAAAAAATGCACCAAAGAGTCTGAGAACACCATTCGATTCGTTATGACGTCCAGAATATCTGGTCAAAATTTCAAAATCATCGTACGGTACATTTTTGAGTAATGCCCTTTTGAAGGTTGTAGTGTACAAAAAAGTGATATAAAACCAACGAAATACTTATTATGAAGCACGTATTTTAACCACCATTTTTTGAAATAGTTTCTAAAATAGTTTCTACACATTCCAAGGGTTTCAATACATTAACAATTGGTGAAAAGAATTATGTAAAAATCCCTTAGTGCACAGTGGTCTAAACTCGAAAAATGGCGATCGTTCTAGATTTGACTGTGAAAAACTGATTTTATGTACTCAATGTCTTCAGCAAAATTGTGTCATAGAACAAGGCCTTATATTTGGCGTTCTTAGTTTTTCGATCAATTAGGGATACCATCTGGTCGAAGTTAGAAATCAGGACACCTTTTTTCGGTAAAAATTTGAGCCAAGCTGTTTTTCGAAGTTTAAATTAATTTACCACGTTAAATGTGATTTGCACCTCAAAAACACCAAAATACTTCTTTACTTGTTCAACATACTTCTCAAACGACCCAATATTAGTACGCATCTTTGAATTTATAGGCAGATGTACAGCACATGTAAACTATTTCAAATTAAACTAACCGTTTAGAGGGGACTAACTGGAAAGTCTAAAAAAAATTATTTATTCTGGATGTTTAGGGTAAGCGAAGTGCTCTGGTATTTTGGCTATTGAATAAGGAATGTTTTAAGATGTATTTTGTGTATAATGGGTGCAAATATAGTGAGTATTACGCTATTGGCAGCGTTTTTCGCGAAACCATGGTTTTTTAACTTGTGGTAAGTATTTCTCAGCATCTACGGAGCCGATCAGGCTGAATTTTTTTTCAGCATATAAAAATGGATTATCTTACCTGCCACATAGCCGTTTTTCAATATCTATTTCTTTGAATGATTTATAATTTTTTAAAGTGATTTTTCTATACAAAAAACTAATTTTTTGCTAAAATGGCCGCCATTTTGTCAATTTTTTGAAATTTCAAAAACGGCTATGTAACAAGTTAGATAATTCATTCTTACATGCTAAAAAAAAACAGTCAAATCGGTTCAGTACATGCCGAGAAAAACTTACCACCGATTTAGTGGAGGCATTCACGTTCCCAGCTGCTAACAATGTAATACACTATATGTGCAACCACAACATGCAAAATAAATCTTCAAACAAACTTTAATCAATAGCCGAACACCTTACTGTACTCTAAACATTGAAAAAACAATTTTTTTTCGACCTTCCAGAGTAAAGCCAAATGTTAAACGGTTACAATACCTAAAAGATTTCTCTCGTCACTTCACTAAGATTCAACCAAAAACAAAACCGTTCGTAATTGCTTTTGCAAAATTCGGCATATTTTTATCACACTACAAAATTGAAAATCTTATGAAAATCAGGACAAATGCCAGAAAGTGAAAAATAAATCAGGACGTCAAAAAAGAGTCTCAAAATCAGGACATGTCCTGCTAAATCAGGACGGCTGGTATCCCTACGATCAATCCACATAACAGTTAAATAAAAAAATATTTGTTCTAATTTTCAATATACCAGTGTGCTTTCTTCAGCAAAGTTGTGGAAAATTTTAAAAGAAAAACAATTGCCTGGTGCTGCAGTTTCACTGATTTGTCTACACCTGCAAAACAACTTACAACTCCCTCTAAATCAAGAAGAAAAACAGGAGTTACATACGCTCAGTGGTCCTGTCTGGACTTTGGGAACAATAGTAGTGGAAAGGGGGGCAGTTTCGGACAGAGCTTAAAAAAAAACAAATGGTGCAATTTTCAACCAAACTAAAAATATAAGTAAGTTGGCAGCCCTTCCACCAACATCTACCATATAATTTGATAGCTCTTGATTGTTTATTACTTACGAAAACAACACAGTGCCATTTTTCATTCATTTGAGCTTAAAGTTGTAAGTATTTCTCTAACTTCTTTGTGAACGATTCTAAAATCTAAGTACGCCACTTTAGTTCGTAACTAATATACAATGAAAAAACGTGATAACATCGGGGAAACGAAGATCTTATTTATTATATAAAATTAAGATTTGTCTTCGGATGGTGGTGGGGCACATTCGGACATCGTTCATGGGGCACATTCGGACACTCACCAAATTTGTGTTTGATTGTTGCTTATTAACAAATATCGATTGAGACTGATTCTCAGTCCTAAAAATGGATCGGAACTACAAAAGGAAAACCGATAGAGCAAGCATCAAAGAAGATGAGCTGGAAACAGTTTCTAACGGAACAATATATTTGAGACACGCTTCTGATACCTGCGGAATTAAAAGAAGTACCTTAGTCTGTCGTCTGAAAAATCAAAGAGTCGAACAAACGGAAAAATCAGAAAGCTTCTCGTCCGAAAACTCAGATCAACAAGTATTTACGAACATGAAAGAAACGTTTGTAGAAAAATATTTGATCAAAAGTTCCCATATGAATTATGGATTGAATTACCGTATGCCAAGGCGATTGGAAAATTGTTTTTCAATGTTCTGGAACACTTGAATGAAGTTACAGAACCACTTTTGCTGTAGCTTGACAATCACGAATGCCATTGTACTTTGAACCAATCAAATATTGCCGAGAAAATGGCATAATTCTTGTATCCTTTCTCCCTCATAGCCAGTTTGCTCGATTTTTATTTTATGAAATAAATTTGAAATAGAAGGATGAGTTTCGAAGTTTGCAAAGCATCTGATCTCAGTCTCTGTTTATACGAAGAAAATAGTTGAAATACACAAAATTTTCATTAATCTAGAAAAGTTTTTCAACACTGTCCGAATGTGCCCCAGGACTGTCCGAAACTACCACAGACACGGGGCACATTCGGACAAAAAAGCAATTTTGAAAAACTCAAATAAATCAATAGTAATTGCCTCATCACACACTACTAACACGCTTATATGATACTATGCTGTCCAAGCAACAGCCAGGTTGAATTCAGATTTTTTTAAAGATAACAAAAAAATATTAAAATTCATGGTATAAAAAGTGCCCGAAACTGCCCCCCTCTCCTCTACTGCAAATGCGAATATCTGACACGGTCATGCCGTTTAAGTTCTGTGTTGTTATGGTGATGTGAAAGTGTCGGTCGCAGGATCAAACTTCTTTCCCAAAGAAGACAGCTTCGTGCACTGTATCAACACTGTTCCTGAAACTCAAGACGGTCCCTTTTCGCACATCGTAAATCCTACGATACGAGAACGTACGGTTAACCTCGTGAGCAACTACAACCCTCGTATGACGGCATCAACAGACGTCCAATTGAAAATTGTGTTGAAAGAAGAGACCCCAATCCTACAACATCCCCACCGCCTGGCACCGTTGTAAAAGAAAATCGCCCAGAAGCAAGCGGATCAGCGGCTTAAGGATGGTATCATTCAACCCAGTGCATTCGAATGCCAACAAGAAAGATGAATCCTCTAGGAGACTATGTGTAGACTACCGACGACTGAATAAAGTGTTAGTTCGCGATCATTTCCCACTACCGCTGATCGAAGATATTCTGGATGATTTACACGACGCAAGGGTGTTCACCACTTTGGACCTGGAGAATGGTTTCTTCCATATTCCCGTAGACACCAGCAGCCGCAAATATACTTCCTTCGTAACCCTCTTTGGTCAGTACGAGTTCCTTGCCACACCATTTGGACTAAGTACGTCTCCAACTGGGTTCCAGCGGTACATCAACGATATATTCTGCGATCTGATCGAAAAGAAGGTGGTAGTCGTCTACATAGATGATTTGTTAATTCCAGCGAAAGATGAATCAGAGGCGTTGAGCAGCATGGTTTGAGAATAAAGTGGTTGACCACAGTTGGCAGTTCCTTAAAAGGAAAATAGAGTACCATGGCTGCGAAGTCGAAAACGGGTTAATAGTGCCAACTAAAAACAAAATTACAAAAGTCAAAAATTTCCCGAACAACAACATTCAAAGAAACTCAACGGTTCCTGGGGTTGACCGGATATTTCAGGAAGTTAATACAAAATTATAATTTGGTCCGGAGCAAAAGAAATATATCTGTGGAGGTGTTGAAACAAGCAGTGTATCATCCACAAGCGGTGACAGAATTGCACACGGATGTCAGCAAGATCGGATATGGAGCGATTCTGTTACAGAAAAGTATGTTGGATTGCCATTTCCATCCAGTTTACTACAACAGTAGAAAAACCTTACCGGCTGAAACAAATCACCCGAGTTATGAGCTTGAAGTTCTAGCGATTGTAACTGCTTTGAAAAAAAAAAATCGGGTCTACCTCCTTGGAGTACCATTCAAGATTGTTACCGTTTGCTCCGCGTTCAAGATGACAATGGAGAAAAAAAGACATCGCTCCGAGAATCGCCGGATAGGCGCTGTTGTTAGAAGAATATGACTACACACTCGAACATCGTCCCGGTGTGTGCATGAGGCACGTCGATGGTTTAAGCCGCAGTCCATCGGTCTCCTTTCTGGAAAGCAACGTGATTGAACAAATGAAAGCAAACCAACGCAACGCAACGATCAACGATTGCACCAACGATTAAAACCGACGATTTAAACCGGATAGAAGTCACTTTCGGAGAACTCGCTTAATGCCGATTCAACTTCCGCAACGGTGAAGTTGGCAGATCCCATCGTATTAACTTCACTACGCATACACCCTACATCGTCTAAGATGTCTTCACCAACACCGTGCGCCACCCATCACCGCGCATTTGGGTATGGCGATTTGACGTATATGATCCACCTTCATATTACAATCGAAATTGTCTTCACGATTACCACACTGACGGTCGTCACCCCGCGTCGATTCAGTACGATTTGGTGTATATATATATATATATATATATATATATATATATATATATATATATATATATATATATATATATATATATATATATATATATATATATATATATATATATATATATATATATATATATATATATATATATATATATTTATCTATTAATATATGTTATATAAATTCTTCGCTTCTGTATTTGCATCGAACACCACTTCTAATCAGGAGGTTTAACAAGCTGTAGTTGATTTTTTTTTTCTTCATCTATAATTTATTTGACACGGCACAAATACAATTCAATGTTTAACGGCGCCAATTATATCTGGTAGCTTACTTTCTAAAGTATCTTAATAACTAAAAGCAAATTTTTTATCCTCGCTGCCGACTACGAGCTGAAACTAAATCTAACTTAAAGCTAGAATGTTTTGCAATAAAAGCACTGATTTGTTGTTTGATGGTTTTCCATCGCCATAGGTAAGTAGCATTTTGAATATGTTCCGCTGCTGGGCCAAGATATTACGGACTGGCATATTGGGTTGTCTCCCTCGGGGCCTGAGAGTATCGTGCGGGTCTAGTTGCTGTTTCCGGATCCGGGGTCTTAACGTGTTCTTGTCGTTTGGTTGGATGCAGGCGGAAGGGAATAGGATTAAACTGGGGCGTGGATGGATTTCAGGAAAACGTATATAAGGGACATGTAGGATAGGTCACGGCTCGCCAAGACATCACGAACAGGAACAGCCGGCTGCCTACTTTCGGCCTGCAGGGAAGCTATTAATTTAGACCTGGCGTCACGGTGTACAGGGCATGACCAAACCACATGCTCTATGTCGTGATAACCTTCACCACAGGCACAGATACCACTTTCCCCGTGCCCAACACGACGGAGATGCGCGTCAAATCTATAGTGATTGGACATAAGCCGGGACATCACGCAAATGAAATCCCGACCTACATCCAACCCCTTGGACCACGGGTTCGTCGATACTTTGGGGATTATGGAATGTAACCACCTTCCCAATTCCCCTCTGGTCCAAGCATTTTGCCAACTGATGATCGTATTCTGACGTACAAGTGCGAAAAATTCATTAAAAGCAATTGGTCTTTCATAAATATCACCGTTTGTTGCGCCCACGCGAGAAGGGACCCACGCTAAGGTAATCTGAGTAGATTTTTCGGATAAAGCACTCAGATGTTCCCGTATTTTCCCCCAGGAAATACGGAGAGTGCCTAACATCTTTCATCGATCGGAGTGCCTCAATGGAACTGAGACTGTCCGTAAAGATGAAATAATGGTCCGTGGGCATTTTTTCGATAATCCCTAGGGTGTACTGAATTGCAGCTAATTCTGCGACATAAACAGAAGCAGGATTATCGAGCTTATGTGAGACAGTTAAATTGTTATTGAAAATACCGAAGCCAGTGGACCCATCAAGAAGTGATCCGTCAGTGTAGAACATATTGTTGCAGTTGATGTTTCGATATTTATTGGAAAAAAATTATGGGGATCTGCTGCACGCGTAAATGATCCGGGATTCCACGAGTTTCTTCTATCATGGATGTATCAAAAAACACAGTAGAATCAGAAGTATTTGTTAAGTCGACACGATTTGGAATATTCGAAGAAGGGTTAATATTTTGGGACATGTGATTGAAATACAATGTCATAAAACGGGTTTGAGAATTAAGTTCGATTAACCTTTCAAAATTTTCAATCACGGGACGGTTCAAGACCTCACATTTGATAAGAATACGAGAAGACAGGCTCCAGAAGCGGTTTTTCAATGGTGGTACTCCAGCTAAGACCTCCAAACTCATCGTATGGGTCGACTGCATGCAACCTAAGGCGATACGCAAACAACGATATTGTATTCGCTCCAGTTTGATCAAATGTGTGTTTGCTGCGGAGCGGAAGCAGAAACACCCGTATTCAATAACAGACAATATCGTTGTTTGGTAAAGCCTTATAAAGTCTCCTGGATGGGCTCCCCACCATTGTCCGGTTATTGTACGAAGAAAATTCACTCTTTGTTTACATTTTTTCATCAGATACCTCACGTGACAACCCCAGGTGCCTTTAGAGTCGAACCAGACACCAAGATATTTGTGTACCAAAATCTGAGAAATCGTTTTACCCATTAATTGAGTTTGAAGCTGAGCAGGTTCATGCTTCCTAGAAAAAACTACTATCTCAGTCTTCTCCGGAGAGAATTCGATACCTAGCTGTAAAGCCCAAGCAGACAAATTGACCAAGGTATGCAAATCGGCAGCTTTGGCTCCTGTAACAGAGATTACACTGTCGTCTGCAAGTTGTCTTGTCGTGCATGAATTTGCCAGACATTCGTCGATGTCATTTACATAAAAGTTGTAAAGAAGGGGGCTTAAACATGAGCCCTGGGAAGACCCATGTAGCTAATGCGAAAAGTTGCCAAATCGCCATGCGTAAAATTCATGTGCTTTTCGGACAACAAATTGTGCAAAAAATTGTTTAAAATTGGAGAAAATCCTTGCCGGTGAAGTTTACCCGAAAGAATGTCAATAGAAACGGATCAAAAGCCCCCTTAATGTCCAAGAACGCAGACGCCATTTGTTCTTTGCGAGCATACGCCAGCTGAATATCTGTTGAAAGCAACGCAAGACAATCATTCGTCCCTTTGGCACGGAGGAAGCCAAATTGAGTTTCTGATAGTAGACCATTTGATACGACCCAGTGGTCTTAACGACGGAGTATCATTTTTTCCATCAATTTCCGGATACAGGATAGCATTGCTATCGGCCTATAAGAGTTGTGATCAGAAGCTGGTTTCCCTGGTTTTTGGATGGCGATCACCTTCACTTGCCTCCAATCCTGCGGTACAATGTTTTGCTCCAGGAACTTATTGAACAAGTTCAACAAGCGCCTCTTGGCATTGCCGGGTAGATTCTACAACAAGTTGAATTTGATTCTATCTAACCCAGGCGTGTTATTGTTACAGGATAGGAGGGCAACTGAAAATTCTGCCATCGTAAAAGATGATTCTATCGCGTCGTGGCCCCCTCGCTTTCGTTGACCGTTACGCGATTCCGCATTCTTCGGGCTGTGTTCCAAAGAGTGCTCATTGATGTCTCCCTCGACGTCTCGTTCACGAACCGACGCCAATATCCGCGTTTCTTTGCTTTAGCCAAACTTTTAACCTTGGTATCAAGCTCCGAATACCGTAAATAGTCGCCAGGTATACCTCCCTTCTGGAAGGCCAAAAACGCGTCGGATCTTTGCGTGTAGACATTGGAGCACTCTTGGTCCCACCACGGAGTGGGAGGCCGTTCTTTGATCGTTACGTCGGGATATTTCTTCGTTTGGGCTTGCAACGCGGCGTCGAGAATCAAGCCCGCGAGGAGGTTGTATTCTTCAAGTGGTGGGTGATGTTGAATCGACTCGACCGCTTTTGAAATCATTTCCTCGTATAACTTCCAATCGACATTCCGTGTGAGGTCATACGGAATGTCAATTGGTTGCATGCGAGTTGACCCGTTATTAATTGAAATAAGAATAGGCAAATGGTCGCTACCGTGAGGATCGAGGATTACCTTCCATGTGCAATCCAACCGTAGCGACGTCGAACATAAGGATAAATCCAAAGCGCTTGGGCGCGCTGGAGGTTTCGGGATACGTGTCATTTCACCGTTGTTTAAAATAGTCATGTCAAAGTCATCGCAAAGGTTATAGATTAAAGAGGAGCGGTTATCATTGTAAGGGGAGCCCCAAGCCACGCCATGGAAGTTGAAGTCTCCCAAAATCAAACGTGGCGAGGGAAGAAGTTTTATTAAATCAAAGAGCAGCCGTTGCCCAACCTGTGCTCTGGCAGGAATATATATTGAGGCAATACAAAGCTCTTTACCATGTATTGTCATTTGACATGCGACAACTTCGATGCCTCGAATCGAGGGGAGGTTAATACGATAGAAAGAATAGCACTTTTTAATCCCTAAAAGTACTCCTCCATATGGGGTGTCTCGATCAAGGCGAATAATATTAATATCATGGAAGCTGAGATCAATATTTGAAGTAAGCCAAGTTTCACAAAGGGAAAATGTATCGCATTTGTTTTTAGTTATCAAAACTTTAAACGAATCAATTTTTGGTAAAATACTTCTACAATTCCACTGTAAGACAGAGATAGAATCCTTCATATACGCAGTTGAATTAGGCATCGAAGGATACAATCGCTGCAAGGAGGGCCATTGGGCAGTCAACTGCTTCAAAAATGATCTAACTGTTGGGAGGAATGCTGTAAGAAAAATTTTAATTGGATCGGGTACATTGAAAGTTTCAAAAATCCAGTCCACAATGTCAGAAAATTTCACTAATCCAGAGTTTGTTTCATCAACTGGGAGTGCAAAAGGAACAACTGGGGTTTTAGATGTTCCTGGCAGTGCTGGGAACTCCTTGTGGGACTTCAAATTTGCAAGCCCAGGAGGAGTTTGCTTCGGTTTTTCCGCAGCACTGTTTGGTTTGTTCGTACTTTTCATTTCACTTTGAGAAATCTTAGGACCTTTTCTGGGAAGTTTAGGAGAGGAATTATTTTTCCTTTTTCTAAACTCCCCAGGATTGGCGTAAGATGTTCCCGCTGGTGAATCGTCAGAATCGGTTTCATCAGAGGACAACAGATCAAAAGGGTTTGATGTAATGGGAGAAGTGGTAACGGTCTTCTTCAGCATCTCAGCGTAAGAGCGCTTCGAACGCTCTTTGAGAGACCTCTTTATTTTATCCCTGCGCTGCATGTACACCGCACATGTCGAGAGCTCATGCTGACTCTCCCCACAGTGAATGCATTTTTCAGCATTTTTACTGTAGGAATCATCCGCATGATTCTCCCCACACTTGCCACAACGTGCCTTATTGCAGCAGTAGGCGGCGGTGTGGCCCAACTGCTTACAATTCAGGCAGTTCATGACGCGAGGCACATATAATCGCACAGGGAGACGAACCCGGTGGATCGAGACGTGGCTTGGTAGTGCTGACCCAGCGAACGTAACTCGAAACGAGTCTGACGGAGTGTATACTGTTTTGCCACCGATGATCGATGCTGACCGCAGTTGCTTGCAGTCGAGCACCTTTACATCGGGACATGTGTTGTTCTTAAAGCACCCTTTGGCATTTTGAAATATACACTCGACGGACAGACTCGAATCGGTTATGACACCGTCGATCTCCACGTCACGTGCGGGTATGTAAACGCGATACTCGCGTGTGAAGAGCTCAGAGCAAGCTATATCGTTGGCCTCTTTCAGGTTACTGACCACGACACAGAGCTTGTTAGGCCGGACCTTGGAAATTCCGGTCACGCCCTTGTACTCCTTCGTCAGGTCTTAAGATATCTGCAAGATTTATTTATTAGCTCTACCAACAGACATTTTAAGACTAGTCCTAATGGTTATTAATATATAAAACATTACGAAACAGAGATATAAATTTTGTACGTAGAACTTGATGCGATAAGTGAAAGTCGAAAGCAGATGACACCCGGTTGAAGGCTCGTTGAATACCAATGATGGCACTGTTTGCGCTGTAGTTGGTACGACGAAAAGGTAGTTGCAGCGCATAAGACCTCCGCAGGGTTCTGGATGGCGCGTTTAGGTTGATCAGGCGAAGAATGGTCGGGCAGTCAATCCGTGAAGTCAAAACATCTGAAACTACCATGGCGCGAGCTGTTTCTCGGCGAAGCTGAAGAGTATCGAGCTGGAGAAGCTGGCAGCGATCTTCGTATCGGGTGTTACGCATGGGTTGCCGCCAGGGAAGCATTTTAAGAGCATAGCGTCCGAAACGGCGCAGGATGCTTTCCATGCGGTGGATTGCATTATTGCAGAATTCCAATGAGGACCGAACAAGCGAGCAATAGAGTGTTGTTTATACATTGTATGTTTCTGAAATCCCGCGTCATGCGGCAAATCAGTCCCAGTTGTCTAGCGGCTTTAGCAACAATAAACGATATATGTTGCTTAAATGTCAGTTTGGTATCGAGGAAGACTCCAAGATCCTTGACGTGATCGACTCGCTGTATTGAAGACCCATCTAACTTGTAATCGAAGTGTAGCGGACGGTGTTTTCTAGTAAACGTTATTTATGAGCATTTTGTAGGGTTGAGTACCATGCAGTTTCACTTGCACCAACGTACAAATATGTTGAGTTGTTGTTGGAGATAAGTAGCGTCTTCCACGTTTTTGATTTCGTTGAACAGCTTCAAATCGTCAGCGAATGCAAGACGAGGATATTTTAACAAGTGATGTACATCATTAAAATACAACAGGAACATCAAGATGACTACCTTGGGCAATTCCGGAAGTAGCGACAAACGGTTCGGAAATTTCGTCGCCGATTTTCACTCTGAGAGTTCGTCCCAGTAAATAGGATTCTAACCAGCCAAGCAAGTTGCCGCTGAACCCGTATCGATCAAGTTTGGCAACGGTGATTTGATGGTTTACTTTGTCGAAGGCAGCCGAGAGGTCCGTGTAGATAACGTCGGTTTGATGTCGGTGAACAAAGCTGTCGAACGCAAAGCAGGTTTGTAGCACAGGAGCGCTTGGGAAGGAATCCGTGTTGATCGTCCTAAATAGTGCTTTGACAATGTGAGAAAATTGGTTGAAGGACGACTAGCTCAAATAGCTTCGAAATTGCACACAAAGCAGAGATGCCTCGATAGTTATCTATCTTCGAGCGATCGCCTTTTTTATGGACCGGAAATAGGAAGGCCTGTTTCCAGGTTGTAGGAAATCTACCAGTAGCCAGCGACAAACGAAATAAGTGGGTAAACGGTGTGAGCAATCCAGCAATGCATTTTTTAGCAGTGTAGCTGGGATTCCATCCGGATCCGGAGAGTACGTGTGTTTCAATTTTCTAGCAGCGGCAAGAATTGCATTATCGTCGATGTTGATCGAAGCCATGGAGTGCCCAGGGAAAGGGACGTTATTAGCAGCATCAGAGATTTCACCATTTGTTGGTGTTTCGTTGCTGAATACGCTTGAAAATTTAACAGCGAAAATTCGGCAAATAGCTGCAACATTACTTGCTTTCTCACCAGCCAATTCCATCGTGGATGGTAAGTCTGACTCCTTTCGTTGTTCGTTGACAAAGTTCCAGAATTTCTTCGGATCTGCTCTCAGTTTGCCTTCTATATGACGTCTGTAGTTCGAGTAGCACCGTCGACGAAGTCTTTTGTACTCGTAGTTCAGCTGTCGGTAATGATCGCGAAGAAAAAGAGCGCCAGTCGCTGAGAACCTCCTTAACGCGGCTTTTTTCAACGTTTTTAAGCGACGCAATTCCGCTGATTGCCAGGGACGATATTTATGCGATTGGTTCCGTGTTTTTGGCACAAACGCATCTATTAGGCCGTTTAAAACGGAAGAAAAATCGTTAACAGCCGAATCGATATCCGTTGGATTTAGATTGCCAATCCAATCAACTGTTAGCAGCGCGTTTAACAAACCGTCGAAGTCGGCACGCCGAAAATTAAAATTTAACCGAGTAGGAGGCTCCCGATACTTGACTTTAAATCGATCGTCAAGCGACAAAACAAGTCCCAAGTAACACATGCAACATCTTTTACGAAAAAAATGAAAGAAAAAAGTTATAAATAAGTCATAAATAAGTTACAGGGAAAACATTGAGTTTTAATTCACTCGCATTGATGTTTTAAATCGGAATGATGTTTTAAATCGAAATAACAAGTTGAAGTTGTAAATACATTACGAATTGCTGTAAAAACTGATTTATAACATGTTTATAACTAGTTATTTTTCTTGAGAATGCAAGAGAGACAACAGTGGTGAATATGTGTTTGACAGCAAAACGTATAGTGGAGACAAAATTGAAAAATGGCCGCGAAAGTTGTAGTTCAGTTTTAAATCAGTTGTAAATGTGATTTTATGGTGTGAACTATTTCTTCTTCATCAAATACAGTGCAGATCATAAATACTGTTATAATATTCAAAATTATATAAAATATTTAAATACCCAGGGAATTTATGTTTGATTAAACATAAATAATAAATTTGACAGTTAATTATAGTCAATAAATTTATGATTCAACTTACTCAAAACAAGAAAATCGTTTGATCTGATCGGCCATGATTTGTTTCAATTCTCATTTTTTTCTCGCTCAACGATCTTCGGTTTCATTTTTATTATTTTGATCATCGTTAATAACCTCAAATCAATGTTTGAATATTTCTGTTTTACTTAAATTTCAAAATATATTACTTAATGCGTGGTTCAGTTAGGAGAATTTTTATATTATTTTCTCTACTACAGTAATCAAGATGGTGACGGCGATTTTTTATAGATTGTAGTAGCTTTATATAACCTTGCTTAATTGGTTTCACGATTCCATCTCCAAATTGTGGCAGAAATTACTCCTCATTTGGTTTACTAAAAGAGTAAGAAAGTTCAAATAATTAGTACATAGTGCATGACATCTTAGTTCACCTTGATGTTTCAATGAACATTTTTTTTCAATTATTTTGCGATATTTTTACCGAAATAAACTTTCTAGATAGTGGTTATATAACGTACAAAATCTTTGGGCAATCGGTGTACCCATTCAACGAATGCTAATAATCAACATGGCTGCCTCGTTAGCGCAAGCGGCGTGGTAAAATAATATTTAACACCATTTTTCTGTGCTAAAGGCACGTTTCATAATATAATCCTATCGAAAATATATACCTGAGGCTCATTCCTCTAGAGTTCATCTGTTACTTTTTTCTTTATTTCAAATTTTAAAAAAAATATGATATTGATTACTATCATATTGTGGTATTTTCGAAGCGCGTAAATTTTAACGAAGTACAAGGCAAATATTCACGACAAATCTGAAATCGCACGTAGATTTATTGTATTTATTCACCATACCAACACCCTATTCTATCAATGGATTTTCTTGATAATTTCTCAAATGAAGAGCCATGATTATTTTCGTGGGTCATCTGTTTTGTATGTATTAGAAACAATCATCAGCGAGTGAAATTTCAACTCATTTGTGCAATTTGTTTATGACCTATTAATAACAGGCCACCATTTGTTGGTACTGGAAATGTAAGAGTGGTGGTTATAGTCGTTATAAAGTTGTTTTATATAAGTCGTGTGAACAATTCATTTGAAGTTGAATATATGTTTTATATTGGCTCCGCCCCTTGCGCTTTTTGAATTGTTAACAAGTTGTATACAAGTTTATACGTTATTGTTATAGTGACGAGATTCGTTATATATCAATTACCTAAACTTATTAAAGACTAACCGTGTTACTTGGGGTGCCGGGTGGTGAGCAACGTTTTTTACGAGAGGATCTGGTGCGAGAGTTAGCAGCAGTGCCGTATCATTAATGCTGACGAAGCAAAGATCTAGACAACGCCCATTCTCGTTTGCATTACAGTTGATTTGCTGCAGTCCCGTGGCGCTATAGCCATCCAAAAGATTCAGAGCGCAGACATGGAATGTTGACTAATTCGGGTCGGGATAAAGAAATCCGTCCCGAGAGGGGCGCCAAAGCAGACTGGGTAAATTAAAGTCCCCGATAACAATTATTTCGTCGCACGGTTTGGCTCTGGAGACTATCGTTGACAACGACTGGATATGCAAATCGATCAATTGCTTGTCGCGTGTTCGATCCGGCGGAAAATAAACGAATAAATTCCGACCAGATAGTTGGACGGACACCCATACCTGCTCTAGAATATTCCACGAGTTCTCATGGATCACGTTAGCTTTTAAGCGACGATGAACAGCAATAAGCACACCTCCGCCGGTCCTTTTTGGGCTGTTAATGGGGCCACGGTCGCAGCGGAAGCCTTCATACTCCGAGCCGAATAAATGCGATGATTGGGTGCGATCATCCAGCCAAGTTTCCGTGAGGGCAATCAGCTCGTAGCAGCCCTCTGAAAAAGCTAGTAGATAGTCCTCGATGTTGGAATTCATACCGCATGCATTCTGGTAGTAAAGTTGGATCGAAGAGTTTGCTCTGCATGCATCAGGTGTTCTGGATTCGGTGAGCGACGGACTTGTCAATGCGTCAGGTATACTAAAACACGAATCTGAATTTGAGTATTCATCGTCAGGAGCATGAAACGGAAGATACTTAACTTGTGCGAGAGTCGGTTGACTCTCGCATGACAGTATCACAGCATTTGAGTGGGCCAATTTGCATGTTCAACTGTTTCGATTTCGGTCCCGCCTTTGGCCGAAAATAGACAGTATAGCTGCCCTGGGCTCCGTCTGGGTAAAGCCTGGGGCGAGGGGGGACTGAAGAATGAACAGAGGAGGGGGTAACAGAAGGGTCAGGGTCAGAGGGGTTCGGGGATGGTGGCGCGGGAGGCGAGGGATCTACATCCATTCCGCTAAGTCTAGCGCACTAACGCCGACAAGAGCACGTACCTTTTTACTTCTCCCTTCCAGTAAGGTTGGTTGTCCGATCTTTCGAAGTTGCAGCCGTTACAGCCAGCAGCACCAATACAGCAGCACCAAACAGCCACCAGCAGCGAGCCAGGTGTGAGATCACTCCACACAGCGATACAACTCAACTGTCAACTGATGGCTTCTTCTTTTTCCTCTTTTGTGTCTCGTCCACTGCTGTAGCACAATTCAGCCAGCAGCCAAATCGGCTTACGCACCAGCTGGCAGTCACGATGCGAAACAGTTGCACAAAGGCGCGACCTTGAACCCGGATTTATTTCACTCGGCCAGGCAAACAATGCCAACACTTGTTCACACGTCTTTTGTTTTATATTCTATCGGAGCGATCACCAAACACGTCCGGTACTGATGCGTGTTCGGCACAGAATCGAAGCTGTAGTTGATGTTCCTACTGATATTATTGATTTGAACACGTTCGAGATCACGCAATCGATAAATACTGCTGCGACCAATAAGATCAAACATTTTTTTTCTCCAGCCGTTGTGTTACGTCGATGTATTGCCGTATTAGTTTCCCCGCTCTGCTTAATTTTTAATAGCTCATGCAAAGAGCGTAAATTCCCGAAAGTACAATTCTGGTTTCAGTGTTTAAAAGTGGAGATAAAAGTAATATCTGTAACTACCGTGGAATTACAAATCTCTCAGCTGTATCAAAATTATTTGAAATTATTGTTAATTGAAGTATTCTAGCTGGAATGAAGTGTTATATTTCTACAGACATGGTTTTCTGCCTGGACATTCGGTTACCACGAGCTTGTTGGAATTGACGCATACTTGTTTGACACAACTGGAAGCAAAACGCCAAGTGAACGTGGTTTATACGAATTTTATAGCCGCATTTGACAGAATTGATTATCGTATACTATTGCGTCAAATTAACCTGCTTGGTACCTCTGACAGCCTAGGGGCCATCCACATACCACGTGGGTAGATTTTTAACGATTTTAAACACCCCCCCCTTCGTGGACAACTGCCCATATAAATTCTGAAAAAATTGTATGGACCATGGATATTAGCAAACAACCCCCCCCCCCAAAGCTGTCCCCGTGGTATGTGGATGGCCCCTTAATTGCATGGCTTGGTTCATACCTGTGTGATCGATTACTTCGGGTGACATTGGGAGCGTGCATCTAAACTCCGTTCGTTAACTTTAGTGGTGTACCTCAGGGAAGTAACTTGGGACCGCTGCTTTTTACAATATTTTCAAATGATGTTAGTATTTTGCTTGGTTATGAATGTAAGCTTATACATGCGGATGACATAAAACAATATTTCGCTGTGGAGTGCATATAAGATTGTCACCGTTTACGCAGTTACTGGATATATTTGTAGAATGGTGCTATCGAAATGAGCTGATTGTCAGCATCCCTAAATGCTCTGTAATGACATTTCATCGAAACTCGCAGCCTATAATGTTAAACTACCACGTCGATGGAGTCGTGTATAAACACCTTAAATAAAACAACCACGCTGTTTGGTGTTTCGACTTCGAATGCTCTTTATTTTACTCTTTTGGTTACAGGTTGGTTCTTAGCTTACACTGCTTAATTCTAGTAATGCTTAATTCTAGTGGGGAAAAACATACCACTCAAATAACTATCATCCAATCGCGGGCTAGCTTGATGCCACCAACACGATTGGTAAACAAAATATATAATATACAAACACACACGCTTGTGGTATTTGTTTACTATTTAGCCATGTGCGCTTAGCCATATGCGCTCGTCGCGCTAGGCTTGGGATAGGTCCAGACACAGTGCGAAGCAATGTAATTTGACTCTCGTACTGTGTCATGAGAAAAACGCTAGCCGGGTTTATGCACTGGGACAAGTGCATTGGCTCGGTTATGCAACTTTTAACTGTTGGACATGTTCGCTTGACTTATGGGAAAGTTAAGGATTGGTTAATCGTTTTGGGACTCGTGGGAAATCTTGAGTGGTTTGGTAATTAATTTATTTGAAAGGTTTGCGTGTGGGAAACAAAGTAAGACTTTGCTTTGGTTTTTTCTTGGGAACCAGGGAGAAAAAGGTTCATTTAGATTTTGTTACTCATTTATGATCTTGGGAAAAGTTATTAGGGATTTGTGGAAAGAATGTTGAAAAAGGTTCTTGGGAAAAGTTATTAGGGATTTGTGGAAAGAATGTTGAAAAAGGTTCTTGAATATATGACACCATCCCTCCAAGAGAAACATAAATGTGAAAACGGAGTGAGAACATTTATTGTTGTCAACATGTCTTTATAAATTTGAAAAAATTGAGTATGGTATGTTTCCTTACAAAAGATTTTATATTTGGTTATTAAGAATAACTATCAGCTAGATACAATGGTTTTGTTTATTAATTTTATTTGAGACAGTTGATATAAACAAAATTAAATCGAAGTTTATGTTTTTATTAAACGATTTTTGTGTACTACTATTGTCTGATTTGATTTAACGTTTTTAATTTTGCAATTTGGTTCTAAAAGTTCTTCTACTACGTACGGACCTTCATAAAATGGATCTAGTTTTCTTCTATTTTCGATCTTTAAATGAACTGTATCATTTTGTTGTAATTGAATTGGATTTGAATCGAGCTCTGCTGTAGCTACTCTTTTTACTTTTTGTTCAATTAATTTATTCCTTGCTATTTCGTTTGATTTTTGCAGCTTGAACTTTTATTCTTTGCTATATTGTTCAAAATTATATATTGGTTCTGTTCCATGTTCAAATATTTCTTGTGGTAATTTAGCTTTAATTCCAAAAACTAGTACATGAGGATAAAATCCATGATCTGTATGTGGTGTAGTATTATAGTTGAAAGCATAAAATTTTAACCATTCATCCCAATCAGACTGATGCTCGTTAACGAAAGATCTCAGGTATTCATTTAAACATCTGTGATTTCTCTCGAGCGCTCCGATTGTCTGAGGATGATAAGCTGTACTAAACTTTTGTTTGATGTGTAGTATTTTACAGATTTGATCAAAGTCTTCATTATTATATTCTGTTATTTGATCGGATCTTAGAGTTAAAAATGTTCCATATGTTAGTATGAAATCATTAACCAACGCTTTAGCGATAACATTTGCTTCTTTCGTTGGTACTGGTATTAATACTACGTATTTTGTTAGGTCGCATTGAATAGTTACTGCGTATCTATTGTTATTATTACTTTTAGGTAACGGTCCAACTGTGTCTATGGATATAATTTCAAATGGGAACGATGGAGTTGTAGTCACTATTTGCTTTTCTTTTGTATGCTTTATGAGTTTGTTTCGTTTGCATAATTCACAGGCCTTGATGAATTCTGCAATCGATCTTTTCATATTGTTCCATTTGTAAATTTCCCTCATTTGAAGATATAACCTATGTTGTCCTCCTGTAGGTGTGTAATGATAATCGTGTAATATTTTCTGTATTACTTCCTTTTTTGTAACCATCATTGGTGGTTTATAAATTACGATTTGTATAGAATACACTAGTGTATTGGCTATATTTTTAAAATTTTCAATACTAATCATTTTGAATATTTCGTCGTTAGTCGACAGCGCTATTTTTCCATGATTCATTTTTACTATGATATCCTCTATTTTCAGAAGAGCAGATTCTAAAATTTGACTTCCGTTATTTAACTGTTGATGCACTTGTGCAACAATTTTACTATTTTTCTTGATTATAAACTTTAATTCATTTGCGATGACAATTGTTTCTAACTTAAGTAATTTATTTGTTTCAGAAAGGTTATTAGTCGAGTACGCAGAGAGGTGATCAATCTCTTCTTGCGTCGACTCCCGTTCATTCATGATAGTATTATTAATTTTACTATTTCGAGTCTGTCTAGTCATATATCTCGTATTTATTTTTAATATATATGTCCTTTAACTCATCTGAGGTTGTAATTATTCTTGACAACGCGTCTGCTCCTACATTTGCTTTTCCTGGAATTTATTCTATTGTGAAGTCATATTCTTCCAAATCGAGACGCATTCTGGTCAGTTTAGAAGTAGGATTTTTCATTCCAAACAGATAAACCAAAGGTATATGATCTGTCCGAACTGTGAATTTTCTACCATACAAGTAAGGCTTGAAATAATTAATGGCCCAATGAATAGTCGTTAATTTTTTCAGAATAACAGGTTTATTTTTCTCTGCTTGAATAAATGCTTTACTTGCAAAAGCGATTGATAAATTTCCGTTTTGTGTTTGTTGAGACAGAACTGCTCCACATTCAACGTCTGAAGCATCTGTCGTCAGTATAAATTCCTTTGAAAAATCGGGATATTGCAACAATGTTGGTCATATTAAAATATTTCTCAAGCTGTCAAATGCAATTTGACATTTCTCAGTCCAAACGAACGTCGTGTTTTTCTTTAACAGCTGATTTAAAGGATATGCCAACGTTGCGAAATTTGGCACAAATTTCCTATAATAATTACAGAATGCAACGAATCTTCTAACTTCGTCTGCATTCGTTGGTACTGGGTAATTTAACACAGCTTTAAATTTTGAATCATCGGGTAACATACCTTTATCCGTAATCTTATGACCCAAGTATGTCACTTCGGTGCTAAAAAAATTACATTTTTGTGCATTGAGTTTCAGATTATAATATTTCAAACGTTCAAAAACTTGAGTTAGGTTCGAAAAATGATGAATAACTGAACAACCAATTATGACAATATCATCAATATAAATGAATGCTAACTCTGGCGTCAAACCTGCCATTGCTATAGTCATCATTCTTTGAAAACTATTCGGGCTAATATTCAGTCCGAAAGGTAATCTAGTAAATTGGTAAAGACCATTTTTTGTTGAAAAGGCGGTAAATTTTCTAGATTCGTTGTCTAGCGGTATTTGATGAAAACCTGACATGAGACCTAGAGTTGGAAAATACTTTGCTCTGCCGAGTTGATCTAAAATGTCATCAATTCTCGGTAACGGGAATTTATCGACTAAAATCTTTTTGTTGAGTTGTCTGAAATCGACAACCAAACGCCATTTTTTTTCACTGTCATTAGATTTCTTCGGTACCAGTAAAATTGGAGAGTTATACGAAGATATGGAGGGCTCAATTATGTTGCTCTCTAACATTTGGTTCACTTGCTTGTTAATTTCATCATTATGTGCATGAATGTTTTATAATTAGGAATATAAACTGGAACATTGTCATTAAGTACAATATTCTGTGAGTAAAAATTGTTTTGCGTAACCATTTCTTCTGGGTGACAAAAAATATCTTGATATCGATTAATTAAATTCATAAATTTGTCTTTCGCATATTGCGGAATTTTTTCCATGTTAATATTATTTAAAATTTGTTCATATCTCCATGATGGGAGTTGATGTTTGTTTTTATTTACGTTAAGGATAACATAATCAGATAAACGACTTAGTGTAGGTTGAAATTGAGAATAAGTTATGTACAACGGTTCATTATTAGTATTTATGAATTTAACATAAGGTTTTATCGATGAGATGATAGAGTTTCCACAGAACACTCCAGGGCAAATTTCTTTCGAATGGACTACCATATCATCTGAAATTCGTGAATGTGGAACCCTTCTAATGACTTCACTACGACTCGGTAACATGAAGCCTTCGTTTAAATTATCTGCAATTGGTATTGCCATTTGTACATTTCCTATATCAAATGTAAGCAACCAATATTCGTAATCTAAAACACATTTAAAATTAACTAAAAAATCACGTCCTAAAATACCATCTGCTTGAATAGGTATATCGGGCGTAACTAAATAAAAAGTAAGGTTTAACACTGAACTGTTGTTAAAACATAATGTAGTATTTACTAAACCTAAAGTCTGTATGTTATTTTCTGTGATTCCAATTAAATTTATTTTATTATTAATATTTACAGGTTGATCTGGGTTGATATTACGTGCTTTAAATAACGATATATCAGCGCCAGTGTCAAGAATTGAATTACAAACTGTATTCCCGGTCATGTGCACTTTGACCTCGATAAAGTTTGATGCATTTAAATTGATTGTCAATATCGGTGTGGCGGTTGGTAACAACTGTCTAGTTAGTCGACGTCTAGGATCAATTGTTACTGTTGGCCAAAAAAATAATTTGGATTGGAAAATCCATTTTGTGGTATTGCTAACTGTTGGTTATTAGCGTTTTGCTGACTGTTTGGTTGATTGGATCCCGTTGCTACTTGAGCGTAGCAGGGATTAACTAAGCGTTCTTCATGTTGAGTCGTAACATTGCTTGGTAGTTGCGGAATGTTTTGCTGTCTTGCGAAAAACATTCTTGCAGCTTCGAAATTTCTATTCGGGTTAAACTGACGGTTTTGGTTGTAATTTTGATTAAAACCTCTATTAAACCGATTAAAGTTTCTATTGTTCTGCTGTTGATTGTATTGGTTGTTATGATTGTTATGATTTCTATTGTTATTAAGTGGAAATCGTGGTTGATATCGATTGTTGAAATTATTTCTTTGATTATTATTCCTCTGCGGTATCCTGTTCACGTTATTGTTTTGATATCTATTTCTGTTACTCGTGGCGTTTAGTACCACTGCGTTCGATGTTGTCGTAGTAACATTTTCATTCTCCACCATTATATTAATGGCTTCCTGGAGATTGGTGAACTTACCTACTTTTAACACTATTTTTGTCTCAGAGTTTGAAGCATTCGCTACCATCGTTTGGATAGCAGCTTTTTGAGCCATTTTCATTGCGACTTCGTTCGGAATTTTTTCGGTAATATAGGTTTCAGTCAATTTTTCAGCAAGTGAATCTACTTGCTTAGTAAAATTTTGCAAATCGTCTGGAGATTTTAACTTTAAGTTATTCAGATTACTTTTAGCTGAATCTGACGTACTTTTCTCACTGCAATTGCTGATCAAAGCTTGGGTAATTCCGTCATAATCATCCGGAATTGTAGCGAATAGATTTCTCGCTTTCCCACTCAGTTTAGTTAAAATAACTTGAATAGCCGCTGCTTTGTTTTCAGCGGGTACTATTGTCTTAACTAAATTTACTGCGTCCACGAAGGATTTAACTCCTCCGGAGTTTCCATCATAAGCAGGAATTAAGGTAGCCAGTTCGGCTGCTGTTTTTATATTAAGTGTCATATTCCCTTTGTTATGGAATTTTAAACTCCAAATGATGATTTTACTTAATATTTTAAGACAGAATTTTCTTTTGGCTAACCTAATGTCACTGTTTGATCTCGACAAGTTAGCGTCAAGAATGGGTTTAAGAAAAACGTTAGACTTGGTTTGTAGTTCTGGTTCGCTGTCGTATTCTCTATTAGTGTTGACTATTGTGTTATCTAAAATTCTGATGCACTCTGAAAAAAATACTTTTATCGCCCCATATGATTCTACCTCTAAATTCCATTCAGACGGACTGAGTCTAAATTGAAAAGTTTTTAAGATTTTTTTGTATTGAGAGAAATTTTCCTCTAATTGCTGTTTCTTGAGCAGAATATTCTCAAGGGTTCTGCTTTTGTGTTTGTTTTTCTTAAGGTTAGAGTATTCTTTTTTGATATTGTGTTGAATAAGTCCTAGTTCTTCCATAAGTAGGAAATTGGTCGATCATGTTGGTGTTTAATGCTTAGAAAAAAAAAAATTTTTTACTCACGACATTATAATATGTTGTTTATCGGTCAATGTTATTTATTTGGTTGCTGCTTGTAGATGATGATGTAACTGCTGCTGTTGTTTGATGATGCTGCTTCTGCTGTTGCTGTCTGCCGTTGACGGTTGATGGTACCGTTGATGGTTGATGGTTGATGGTACCGTTGATGGTTGATGGTTGCTGCTGTGGAGATAGATTTTGATCGACTTGTAGAGGCTGCTGGTGCTGTCGATTGTCCTGTTGTTTTTTTTTCTTCTTTTTTTCTTAACACTGTTTACCTTCTTCGGGCGAGGTAGTTGCCCATTAAGTTTTTTATCAAAAATGTTTCAATGTTCACACATTGCTTACATCATGTAGGCTCTTCGCGATTCTGAGCGCTCGATTATTTATACACTGCTTATGCATAGCGTAAGCGGTGAGTAGAAGCTGTGTGATTGTCACACACATTATCGTCCATAAAAGCACTTCGTGGGTCTCTAACGACTCACTATGTAACTCCTGATTATTTATAATTTTAACCTGAGGGTCCGCGTTATGGACCGTATCGGTTTTTGATTGGGTTTTACCCATTATTTGGCCTTTTACTCTCTTTTACAAGTTTATAATTTTTGCTTTTTTTTAATTAAAGTTCATACGCACTATCACTCGCTTTTTTGGAATTACTGTTCATAATTTTTTTGATTAAAGTTCATACACATTATCACTCGTTTTTTTTGGGGTTACTGTTCATAATTTTTTTCACTCTGGTTGCTGCTTACTATTTAACAGCTCCCAACGTTTTCGCCTTTCCGCGTAGAAGCTTTTCTTCTGCGCCTTCGTCATTCGGGGCGGCGTTTTCTTAATTATCTTCTTTTTTTCCACGTTTGGGATGTACGCCGGGACGTCCGCGTCGTCCCAACACTCTTCACTTTGCATTTTGAACAGTTCACTAAGTTTTTTCCACTAAGTTCACTAAGTTTTTTTTTCACTAAGTTCACTAAGTTTTTAGGTTTTTTTTTTCATTTAATTCCTGAATTCACCACTGCTTTTATATTACAGCATACATATTCATACTTCTCGGCTTCAGGCTTCGCGCCACCTGACGGTCGCCATATAAACACCTTAAATAAAACAACCACGCTGTTTGGTGTTTCGACTTCGAATGCTCTTTATTTTACTCTGTGGTTACAGGTTGGTTCTTAGCTTACACTGCTTAATTCTAGTACTGCTTAATTCTAGTGGGGGAAAACATACCACTCAAATAACTATCATCGAATCGCGGGCTAGCTTGATGCCACCGACACGATTGGTTAACAAAATGTATAATATACAAACACACACGCTTGTGGTATTTGTTTACTATTTAGCCATGTGCGCTTAGCCATATGCGCTCGTCGCGCTAGGCTTGGGATAGGTCCAGACACAGTGTGAAGCAATGTAATTTGACTCTCGCACTGTGTCATGAGAAAAACGCTAGCCGGGTTTATGCACTGGGACAAGTGCATTGGCTCGGTTATGCAACTTATGAAGTTCGGAATTTATTTATTTATTTATTTATTTATTCTTCATCTGACTTTTTAGGTCTTAATGAAATGTGGCGGGGAAAAGCCCATTTGAGGAATTCCTTGCGAAACCCTCAAGTGCGCGTAAAAACCCCGCATCTTTTGATTTAACATTTACAAATTATGAATTAAGTCTAACAAAGGCACATCAATACTACAAAGCTGACACTGACTAAGCTTAACTATAGTAAATCTAGAACTTAAGGCTAACACATTATAACATTCGCTTAAGTCTATTTTTAAAAGTAACACTTGATTCATTGAAGTCAAACAATTCAAACACATTATTAAAGACGCTACACATCCCCCTTATGGGCTCGTTTTGACCATATTCAGTGCGTTGAAATGGAAGACGCAGAAAGGTCATTCAGCGCGTTGAAATGGAAGACGCAGGAAGGTCACGACACTCAGATTTCTGTAGGGCACATTCACGTGAATTTCAGACAGAATGTTTGGAGCGTCTCGGCGGATCAGTAATTTTCCCACAAATACCGCCCTGGACACATCTCTTCTCTTTGCCAGTGTGTCAATACCAAGTAATTGGCATCGATTGGCATATGGTGGTAATTGATCAGGATTACGCCATGGGAGTGATCTTAAAGCATAACGAAGAAACTTGGCCTGTACTGATTCAATTCGTTTGGTCCAATTGTCAGTGTAGGGACTCCATACTATAGCTGATGTTTCCAAAATGGAACGAACTAAGGAAACATAAAGCGATCGCAATCAAAACGGATCGGTAAACTCTTTGGCTATTCTCATGATGAAACCCAGGTTTTTACTAGCGTGCGCAATGATATGAGAGTAGTGGTGCTTGAAGGTTAGTTGTGAATCAAGCAGTACACCTAAATCCTTGACTACCGATACTCTTTCAAGATTTTCTCCGGTTTCACGAAAACGGATTTTTTTCCGCGTGAAAGAAATTGCAAGACATTTTGAAACACTGGTTATCAGTAAATTACGATTACACCTGTCAGAAAAATTATCCAGATATTGTTCCAGTTCTCTACAGTCTGCTTTAGTACGAATTACGCGAAAAAGTTTCAAGTCGTCAGCATAGATAAGTTTACAGCCTGGTGGAATGACGTTGCAAACATCATTGAAAAATATTGAAAAAAGGAGTGGTCCAAGGTTGCTCCCCTGAGGCACACTCGACAAGTTAACGAAATTGTCTGACTCGGTGTTGCCTAGCTTTATGCAGAGTGTGCGGTCAACGAGGTATGATTTCAGCCACTTTGTGAAATGGTGTGAGGCACCAAGACGTTCAAGTTTGGCCAAAAGAATGGTGTGATCAACACGATCAAACGCAGCCTTCAGGTCGGTGTAAATAGTGTCAACTTGCATCCCGTTTTCCATGTTTTTAATACAATTAGATGTGAACTGAAGCAAGTTAGTAGTGGTCGATCTACCGGGGTAACAGCCATGTTGGTCTAACGAGATATATGTCTTGAATTTACGAAGTAGAACGTTGCCGACGAGAATCTCAAATAATTTTGATCCAGCGGATAGTGAGGTTATTCCTCGATAGTTCGTTACATCGTGTTTGTCGCCTTTTTTATAAACCGGGAACATAACAGACTTCTTCTAGCAGTTTGCAGTAGTGGAACTGAATACGCTTGAAAAGTGTTTCTTGAATAAAGAACAAACACCATCAAGCGTTTCCGCGTTTTCATTCCCAAGAAACATACTGGTAGGAAGTCCACTTTCTTTTCTTTTACTGTTTATAAATGACCAGAAGCGTTTTGGGCTTCGTTTGAGCTCAGATTGAGTGCGTAGCACATGCTGAGAATAAAGGAAACGATTGTAGATTGTATAATTTTTGCTTGCAGTAGTAAACGAAAGTTTAGTCATTGCGTTTCGTCGTTTGACGTATCTCCGAAGTGCCGCTGCCCTTAGTCGTCTTAGCTCACGAAGATGTCGATTAGACCAAACAGGCTTTCGCCGGGGGCGTGGTGCCGGTACAAAATTACAAAATTACTGTTTGAGCGTGTGCGAAAATATATCAACTAAACTATTGACATCAGGTGCGCGGCTTAACAAAGTTTCCCAATCGACTGCAAGTAGAGCCCTCTGAAGTCCATCAAAATCGGTTTTAGAGAAGTTGTATTGCTTAGTTTCAGACAACTCTTCAAAGCAAACTGGCTGCGTGCAAGCTAATGAGACAGAGACTGGTGGGTGATGAGCATCAATGCCAACTAATGGGTCGCATGCTTCAGCAATATTGCAGTTCAAAACGGATTCATCGCTGACGAAAACGAGATCAAGGGTGCGATTTCGAGTGTTTTTAACTGTGCTTATTTGAGACATGTTGAGTAGAGACATCCCATCCAACAGTACAACACTGGAACCATTAAAATTCGAATCAGCAGGATCTGCAAAGACGCGACCAGAGTGGCTAGCTTTCCAAACAAGGCTTGGTTGATTATAATCACCGAATAGAAGGTGAGTAGTATGCGTTTGAAGTGAGTCCGTGACAGCAAGCACTGAGTCGATATGATTTTGCATCACAGATGCGTTATCTGCGATATCGGGAGGGATATATACAACACCCACACAAATGTTAGTGTCGTGTGCGCGAACGTCCACCCATAATTGCTCGAAATCGAATTCGGGACTAGATCTTCGCCTGGACTGTAATCTGTTTGATACAGCCACGAGGACCCCGCCACCACGAGATTTACCTGTACTTGCTGTGTTACGATCGTTGCGGTAAACTGTGTACATTTGTCCAAAAAGCTGCAGGAAACTAATAAGATCATTTAGCCAGGTTTCAGTGAGGACGACGACGTCATGTTCGGCATCCGAAGCAGCAACAAAAAGCTCATCCATTTTCGTACGTAGCCCTCTCACATTCTGGTAAAAGAATTGAAGATGTTTCTGTTCACGCAGGTTGCAATCCAATGGCCCGACATCAACGCAATGCTCAGCAGTAGAATTTGCCTGAAAAGCGGATCGATTTTCAACGACGGCAGAATCCGAGCACCTAGCTCCTGAAGAACATATACATTCTTGGTGTTTACCTGGGGGAAAACAATCGTGGTGTCTATGCTCATTCATTCGCAGCGATGAGCGAGTTGCGTGCTCGCATTTATCCAGCGTCGTAATCTTCGTTTCATTTTTGTCATTGGTACATGGTATCTTTGCGGAATTTGTACTGCAGGTTGAGCTATGGGAGATGAGAATTTCGTGATTTTTTTGAATTTCTGTTGAATTTATTTACTTATCTGGTATGGGGGCCCGTTGGCCCCCCGTGTCCACCGGTGGTTAAGATCCTATATATTCATGGTAGTCTATGTAACGGAGTGGTGCAGCCCCGCAGGCGATTGTTGCGGGCTCAGTGGGTTGATTCGGGGAAATTTTAATGCATTTGAATTCCAAAAATCCTTACTTGCACGGCGATCTTCAAAGGCTCGAAAATATATTCCCTTGGGCCAAATAGACGGGTTGAGCGACTGATCTTTCAATGATTGTTCTATTCCAACTCTAAACGAAACGAACGCCAACGCTTCCAGATCGACATCCTTCTTAACAAGTTTTTTTACTACCGGCTGAGAATTCGGTATACATTCCTCGACTAGAGCAGCAACTTCATCTTCGGCCACTTGTGGGGCAATTCTCGACAAGTAAATCCAGAATTTTTCAGCTGGCTTTGGCACAGTTTCAATTTTTTCCGGCATATTATCAGTAGACCGCGTGCCAACAATCAATTTTGTTTGAATTGTCACCCGCTTCGGAGTGTCGCTGGGTGATACAACTCTGGGACGTTTGCTTCTGCGCGGTATAGATAACGGCGGGGGAATAGGGGCGGACAATAGCTTCTCAGACATCTGTCTTATTAAAGCATTAGTTTGTCCGAGCTCGTTTTTAAATGCATTTAAGCAACCATTGATAGCTTCAGAAACAGAAGAAGTGATTGCTTTTTCATTGCAAGGCGATCCTTGTGACTTCAAAAGCTCAATTGACTTGATACAATTCGCGCAGAACCATGAAAGATAAGCTTGTCCGTTAACAAAATCAAGATTTGATCTTGCCCATCCGAAACATTTCATGTGCGCTGCGCGCTCGCATAAGAAGCATTTTATCAAATTAAGGTTCTTAATGGGTTCAGAACATTCAGAGCAGTTTTTATCCATTTGTATGTAAGCTTTCGGCAGCTCTCAGTATAAACAAAGGCGATTCCAGCAGCTGCTTACAGCAATAACAGCGATTAGAAGTGAAGCGAGTTGGAACAATAGCGCGTGATCGATGCTCAGAAGATACCAAAACAATGAAGGCAGTCGAACAGTATCGAATATTAAAAACACTTTTCAGCACGACACAGCACGAAATTCGCATGAACTCCAGTGAATTAACGATGATTTATTTCTCACTTAATAAACACAGTATTTTCTTTACACTTTTAAAACCGAATACTAGGAAGAAAAGCTGAATGAATCAAGACTGAAGTTTATCACTAACTTATTTACTTATTGAATCATTTATTGACGGGAACAAACATGACCCAGTTTAAACTGTTGGACATGTTCGCTTGACTTATGGGAATGTTAAGGATTGGTTAATCGTTTTAGGACTCGTGGGAAATCTTGAGTGGTTTGGTAATTAATTTATTTGAAAGGTTTGCGTGTGGGAAACAAAGTAAGACTTTGCTTTGGTTTTTTCTTGGGAACCAGGGAGAAAAAGGTTCTTTTGGATTTTGTTACTAATTTATGATCTTGGGAAAAGTTATTAGGGATTTGTGGAAAGAATGTTGAAAAAGGTTCTTGGGAAAAGTTATTAGGGATTTGTGGAAAGAATGTTGAAAAAGGTTTTTGAATATATGACACGTGCTCAACAGGGATGAAGAGATGAATGACTTGGGTGTGACAATGGAAAAAAATAACAGGAGGGTTGTGTGCAAAGCCATGACCGCAAGGTTGAAGTAGAATACTTTTACAAGAAAGATAACCCGGCTGCTTGCGTGTCAGTCATTTTTTCTGGTAAATAAACGTTGACTAATCAGACCAATCGAATTTTGCGCTTCAACAAGGGTTGAACATTTTCAATAATATAGTAAGTTGCTTGTCATGGTTGGGGCTTGACAATTTTTAAATTTTGAGATGAAATTATTTCGGATGTCGTGCTCATGACTGAAGGAAAAGATACTTCAGTACGTTCTGAGACACGGGAATAAAGTAAAATTTTTAACTTTTACAAATTTAAAAACCTAAATTAATCCACCTAGCGGTCAGACCCAGCCTTTCACATTCAAGCTTTTATTTGTGAAAATAAATTTACATGAACGCTTCAATCCAATAAATGTATATTCACTCTTAAAAAATATTGATGTTGTAATCTATACATATAAAAATGCAATCCGGTCTGTCTGTCTGCCTGTCTGATCCATATAGGCTCGAAAATTACCGAACCGATCGGCGTGAAAATTTGTATGTAGAGGTTTTTGGTGCCGATAAAGGCTCCCATGATAGTTTGAGACCCCTCCCTTTTCTGGAAGGGAGGGGTCCCATACAAATGAAATATAAATTTCTGCACATCTCAAGAACAAACCAAGCAAATGAAACCGAATTTGGCATGTAGATGTTATAAGGGGTAAAAAATATGTTCATAATGTTTTGACACCCCTCCTTCTTTTGGAAGGGGGGATGCCATACAAATGAAACACAAATTTCTGCACATCTCGAGAGCTAACCAACTAAATGTAACCAAATTTGGCAGGTGAATGTTTTAGTGGTAAAAAATATGTTCCATAATCGACCTTAGACAACATTTTTGATTGTAAGATAGCAACTTCCAGTTTCTGGAAATCAGCCTAAAATGGACGATTCCCATTAAATATGAGTATCTCAGAAACCAGAAAGATGCACAGAAGCTAAAAATTGATCACAGACACAATCTTGAATTTTAAGATGGTGAATTCCGGTGTCTGGCAAACAGCCGGAAATGACCAAATACCATTCAATATGAATGTTTTCGAACCAGAATTACGCCCAGATGACAGAAATTGGTTTCACAGGCAATTTTAAAGTTCAAAATGACGACTTTTGGTTTCTGAAAAACAGCCCAAAGTGACCAAATACCACCCAATATGAGTATCTCCGGAGCCAGAATGTTGCAAGAACACCATTATGAATTGTAGGATGACAACTTCTGGTTTCTGGAAAACAGCAAAAAATGGCCGATTTCCGTCTGACATGAGTATCTCCGGATCTAGAATGATACACAGCAGCTGAAATCGACCACACATCCCATTTTGGATTCTAGGTTGGCGACTTCCGGTTCCTGGGAAACAGCCGAAAATGATCGATTAACACCCAATATGGGTATTTCTTCAACCAGAATGACGCTCAGAGGCAAGAAATTATCTCAAATACCATTTTGAAATCCAAGATGGCGACTTCCGGTTTGTGAAAAACAGCCTAAAATAACCAAATACCATCCAATATGAGTATATCTGGAACTAGAATGATGCAATGAGCTAACAATTGACCTCAGGCACCATTTTGAATTGCTAAATGGCAACTTTTAGGAAACAGTCGAAAATGACCGAATAATACTCAATATGAATATTTCTGTAATCGAGATGATGCATAGAAACCAAACTTTGACCCTGGACACCATTTTGAATTTAAAGATGACCACTTTTAGTTTCTGGAAAACAACCAAAATAACTAAATACCTCCAAATATGGGTATTTCCGGTGTCAGATTGATGCCAGAAAATCTTCTAAAAATGACCGAATACCACCCAATATGAATATATTCAGATTTAAGGCGATGTACAGAAGCCAAAAGTCGAGGATATTGTCATTTCGATAAACCCAATCAATTCAAACGATTTGTTATTTGACTTTGATCTTATCCTATGGCCGATTCGTCGTGCATTTGCAGACTTTTAACACATCGCAAGGAATCAATTAAATTGGAACGCTCAAATAGTACGACACCACATTTAAATTATTTTGAGGCCACATATATCGATCAAAGCAGGTATAGTTTTAAATATTCGTTGAATTTCTTCGCTTCCATAACGTTTGAGCCACATATCAAATTGTTATGAAGTTTGTTATTTGTAAGTTCGAAAGGTGACTCGTTCGTTTGACACTAGTTATGTTCAAATAAGTCATGTAATCTTTGAGATAATAGACTTCCGTTGTTTTATTAACAATTTAATACATAACGGTTGCTTAAGTTCGATTATAATTAAATGAAATGGGAACGTATAGGGCAGCCAAACTTTTAAACCACGTGTTCAATCATAATTCATCAGTTACCCCTTAACTAGCTCGTTCATTTTATATCGATATTTTTCAAATCGGTTGTGTAGTTTCTGAGATAATGAAGTTTCGTGATTTTCACATTTCTATACATTACAGACGAAGTTACAGTCCGCTTACAGTAAAATTCAATAGGGTGTTATGAGGCGGCTATACATTTCATTTGACACTAATTTTGTGGAAATC